>NC_056733.1:1193581-1203581 GCF_019279795.1 Protopterus annectens | reverse complement strand
CACTCCACAGTATGGAGAAAATCGATATACATGCAGTAACAGAAACCTGGTTTAAGGCTCCAGAGAGCACCCCAGCACTACCAGGCTACAACACATACCATATATTTCGGCCACAGAACCCGGACCGAAATACAAAAGGCGGGGGTGTATCCATATTCATCAAGGATACCCACACCTCCAGGTTAGTGGCAAAGCACGATGCTTCAGAGATCATCCACGTGCAGCTAACAATGGGCAAAACTGCAATTCAGATTGTAGCTTGCTACAGATCACCCACTATGTCCCAGGACCCCCGTTCCACGTTTCTGGAAACACTGGGAAACGTAAAGGTCCTACCAAACACCCTAATATTGGGTAATTTCAGTTACCCAAACATTAACTGGGAGAACTACTCAAGTACTAATTCCCTTGTCCAACATTTCCTAGAATTTATAAACTCAAATGCCCTGGATCAACTGGTCAACACTCTCACCAGAGGTGACAACATATTGGACCTGGTCATCACCAACATGGGCAAACCGGTGTTCCACACTGGAGATCACCCCCTCGCTGGTTAGAGCTGACCATAAACAAATCACTTTGGCTATCCACATTCCACCCCCACACTCAAGCAAGGAAACCACTGTGAAAAACTTTTCAAAAGCAAACTTCACGTTACTTAAGACCGAGGTGGAAAGTTTCAAAGGCCCATGCTAAAGAATAACACTATCCAAGCTGCAAAATCCTTTACTAATGCATTCTACGGGCACCTACAAGAATGCATGGATCGTGCTATCCCAAGCAAAACCAAGACTTACTCCTCCAAGAAAAAGAAACCAGTCTGGTGGACCCCTGCCATTCAAGCTATACAATAAAAGGAGGAAACTAGTACAGAAAATAGTAAAATCCCAAGAAGGGAAGACATCCCTGATCAGTATCAGCAAGAAACTACAATCCCTCATAAAATCATCCAAGGCGAGATTCGAAAGAAAAATTGTCAGGGACTCCAAAGATAACCACAGGGCATTCTTTAGCTATGTCAAGAATCTAAGTGGCAATGCTCAGATCTGCTCAGAGTTGGTGCAGAAAGGCGCAAAATACACTGAACCGACTGATATTGCCAACATCCCAGCAGACAGGTTCAGTGCAAACTTCACCCCCCTCTCACCCGTAAAAGGGCCCATAACCATACCAGAAGAATGTAGAGTCCCAGAAATCAGACACTCAGGTTAAAACAGCCCTCTCCAAAGCCAAAAACACAGGATAAATGGGACCAGACGGTGTCCCAGGCTGCATCCTGCATGAACTCAAAGATTAACTAACCCCTCACGTAAACACACTGTTCAAACTCAGCCTCTCCACAAGCTACGTACCCATAGAGTGGCGCACAGCAACGGTTATTCTGCTCCACAAAGGTAGAGCCACAACAGACCACAGGGACTATTGCCCTATAAGCCTGACTAGCTTGGTCTGCAAGGCTATGGAGCGCATCATCATGGAACTCATTAACAGAGACATTGGGTACCTCCAAACACTGGACCCTATCCAGTTCGGCTTTGTTAAGGAAAGATCATGCCTCGTAAACCTGGTGGACTTCTTTGAGACGCTTGCCAAGGCTGTAGACGAGGGAAAGGTGGTACACACAGCCAACCTAGACCTTGCAAAAGCCTTCCACACCATTCCCCATTCTGGTATTATAGACAAGCTCATCAGCCTGAACATAAACCCCTATGTCACAAGATCGGTTGCCATCTGGCTCATGGACAGAACCCACATGGTGAGAGTTGCTGGAGCTAGGTCTGACTCTAAACCGGTTACAAGTAGCGTTCCCCAGGCCTCAGTCCTAGGACCTCTCCTGTTCGGCATATACTTCTCAGGGGTACAGGCAAGCACAGGAGGACTATGGATGACCACGTTCGCAGACGACTGCAAACTAGGGGCCCACTCTTCGGCTGACACAGACGTCCTCCAAAAGGGTCTCACTTAGACGGATACCTGGTGTCAAAATCATGGCCTCAAGCTAAATGCCAAAAAGTGCATAGTCATCCCCTTTGGAAAAACAAAGTACCTACAAACTACCACATAGGTGGTAGTCCCCTTAATACGGAAAACTTAATAAGGGATCTGGGGACCCAAGTAGATAGTAATCTCTCCTTTGATAATCATATTGCCAAAGTGGTTAGAGAATCCTTCTATGTGGCCCACCTAATCACAAAAGGGTTTGCATCCAGATCAAAAGAGGTCATTGTGCCCCTCTCCTCATCACTCATCAGAACCATCATAGAGTACAACGCCCCATTTGGGATGTACCTTACAAGACACCTGCAACAGCTGGAAAGACCACAGAAGTACCTCACCAAGAGGATCACTGGCCTCAAATAGATGCCCTGTGCAGCTCCACTGAAGAAACTCCAGCTGTACTCTGTTGCATACCACCTACTCAGAGGTAATCTTTGCCTGACATACAAGGCCATGTCCAACCCAGAATTGATGGACATGCTCTACCTAAAGAAAACCTTATCTCCTGGAGACACACGCTCTAGGGATTTAAACCTTACAACAACAATAAATAGGACATGCTGGAGGGATAGATTCCTGTCCCAGAGACTTCCCATGCTTTGGAACAAGATTCCAATCTACATTAGGCAGATCTCCTCACTAACACTCTCTTCAAGAGAAACCTTTAAGAGTGGATGGGAAGCAGAAAGTTTACCCCAGGGATCACTTCATTGGCTGTGCTGGACAGAAGCACTGGGAACTAATCTAAGTGGGTGGCGAAAGCCAACACATTCTGGCTAGACTTATAAATGCCTTCAGGCAGATAGCCTAGTACCTACCTATGAACCTATAAGAAAGAGGTACTTGCTAATGAAGCTATCTCTTCATTTAGTTTTGTTTATTCCCCTGATGTAATTTAATATCTCTTGTTCTAGTGTTGGCTAGAAAAAGGGAGAGCTCAAGTAATGGGATCCTTGAGAGCACAAAAAACAAGGCATGGGTCTCCCTTCAAGAGTCTATATAATGCTGAGTACAGGAATTGCAACTCCATACTTCACTAATAGCCATGATTTTTGAGACCCTAGATTCTTTTTATAAGAAAATGTAGCTGTCTTTTGAGTTTGATATGTTTAGTAAGTTGCATCCAAAAGGTGTGGTATAGTCTATAATGGATTTAACTAGGGCAGAGAACAGGGAAACAGCCACTTCCTTGGTTTTGAAACCGGTACCCTTCGTGATTAGCTGTGATATACAGAAGAATTTCCTGACTATAGCGGCTACACGATGAACAAATGAGTAGTACTCATCTAACAAGTCCATGTTTCTGATGATGGACTGATTTAGAGAATGGGATGTTATTGATACAGTAGGTGCTTGCAGTTTGTTGTTTTCTAAAGGGGATGATGCTACATTTTTTAGCATTTAGTTTAACCCCATTCTCAGTGCACCATGTGTTAACACATGATAGTTTCTCTTAAAGCTATTTGTACAATTTGTTGATCTGAAAATTGGCAATATTTTCTTTAGCAGAGGAGGCATCTCTAACCCTGACAGCATGCACTCTGTCCTTGAGCCAGTTTTCATTCCATCTTAGCATATAAGGATCTATATTTAGGGCAGTTATCTTGTTTACAGTCCCATTTTGTGATGCTGTTTTAAATGTTTCTGCTAGATCCAGGTAAGCAACGTGAAAAGTGTGACCATTGCCTATGAGGACTTGCCCTTGACAGATCCAGATTGTTGGGGTTTGAGCTTGATTAAATTCTTAAAAGAGAACTGCACCCAAACACTGAAAAAAAAAATTGTTTGTTTTATATTTGTTTACCGGGTAAGTTTGACTAGGCAGTGTTGCCCGTTTTCACCGGAGGCCTGGGGAGAAAAGCTCCACACAATATAAAAAACTACAAGAACGAATAACAGTATGACAGTCCAAAGCATGAGAAAAGATTTGCAACAATTTAGAAAAGAAGCTAATTAACTTGTCAAAGATTCCCACATGAGCATTAATAGTACAGTTAAGAGAAAGGAATATTAACAATTTTGTTCAACAAACAGCAATGTTAAACTGAAAAACTCAATACAAAAATTCTGTGGCAATTAGTATATCTTGTGTTACAAGGGTTTATATGGGTTAGAAGTTCTGGGAAGGCTTTATAGCAAATATATAGAGAAGATACGGCGATAGAGTTAGCCCGGGTCAGAGCATGTACATATCCAAGACTTAGAGAGATGGTATTTTAGTTGAATTTTGAAGTTGATTTTGTAACTTGAGTTAGAGTGGAAGGGAGTTCAACAGTTTTGCGATAGTACAAGAGTAAAGGGAATCACCTGAGCTGTATCTACTGCTTTTCAGCATATCTTGAACTTTTCTGCAATGCTAATGTATCTGCATCAAAGTAAATGGTTATTACTATTTTCCAATTTGTTATACCCCAAAGTGGCCTGAAAGGGGGCTACCATGGAGGGAATGATTTTATTTTACAGTCAATGCCTTCAGAGAAATCTCTGCAGCAGCCTACTTTTGACTGTCAGCCTCAATCTGCATTTTAAGTTACTTTGCTTCATTTGATTTTCATTAGTGGCAATCTCAAATATAGCATTTTAAGGAATGTTTGAATGATAGGCTTGAAAATGTAGCTGAGTTAATTGTTATTTTCAAAGTAACTCTAGTTCTGTGTTAGTGTAAGAAGTCTGACCCTAGTTATTAATAGGTGTTACTTGGGCTGAGATGGTTTGTGTTGTGTTCACAGTTTTTAATACTGTAGCTAGAAATAGTCTTTAATGTTAATCTTCCTTCCCCAACTCACTGACTTGTCTTAACAAAATACTGTATGCAATGCAAAAAAAAATGCTGCAACAAAACACCAGAGGAAACCTGCACTTTTACAGAAAGTAAAGTGTAAGAAAAAGTGCAATATCAAATACTTAGAAAAAAATAAGAAAAGTAAGATGAAAATATTTTTCTTTGTGGCATTCACAGTTTGATTAAAGGGAAGGAGAACTAATTTGTAATAAAATAAGTATAATTTGTGTTTTCTTGTTCATTTGTAACTGAAAACTAAGCTTGAAATCTGTTTTTTCTGACTGCTGGCCACACTGTTTATCTGAGGTGTGATCCTGGCAGTCTGTGACTGATGAAGCATATTTAAATGCTATTGTTTGAGGCATTGTTTTCTTAATGGCTTTGTAGTTGGAATAAGTGACCTAACCTAATTGCTGTGTCACTCTTAGTAGCCTTCATGATGTGACAGACATTGAGATAAAAGTAGGAAAGAAAGGCAAACAGAATTACATAAGGTAGAATTCTTTAACATCCTAGTTTGAGGTCAGTGGTGATGCAATCCTTGGCATTGCAAATAAGGTTAGTAAACTGGATGGCTTTGTAGTTGCTTGGATCAGTGATGAGGCCAATCTTATAAAGGGGCATCACCACCATCATGTGCCATTGATTGGAAACACAGCCTGTGGCAAGGCTTAGGTTGAACAACTTAAGGAGGGGATCAACCACAGCCTAATTGATACTGTTTATAAGACAATCTAGAATGTTGTTAGGACCTATTGAAGTATTTTGGTCTTGGAGAGCACTGTAAGGATATGGTCTGGAAATAATAGGTTATAAGGGGGGGGGGGTGATGGTTTCTAAGGAGAAATTTGAAGCAAACCTGTTAGCCAGTATGTTGGCAATGTTATGATTTGAATAGGAGATATAAGTTCTGAGCAGTGATGTGAATTATTTCTTATAGTAGTAGAAGAACATATAATCATCCATAGCATTAAAAGCAAACCCATGTTCACAAGTGACTTTGCTGTCCCAATAGCTGCCTTCAGTTTCTGGGTGACATGTTCATATTCTCATTGTAGTAAGAGGTTCAGACCTTAGAAGGTAATCTAAGCAGTCTTTCCATCTGTTGTAAAGTTTATTTTTATCTACTGATCACTGGAAGAGTGTTAATGATTTTTTCCATTGTGTGTGATCCTGATGGGGACAGGCCTATCCATGCAGTTGTGTAACTGAGCATAAAGATCCTCTGCGTAGGTGGTATTTCCTTTCTGGGGTTAGCATGTGAGAATTTTCAAGTTCATTATACAATTGTAAGTGGTCAGCTTTTATGACCTCTCTAAAGACGGTGGTGGTGGTGGTAACCATGGGGAGGGAATGTTCTGAGGGTAAAGGCAACCAGTTGATGATTAGACTGTGCCATTAATGGACAAACTATCCAGAAGGGAGCAGGACAGAGATGAGTTTGTGAAAAATTGGTCTAAGATATTTCCACCCTTTGGTGGGATTACAGACAGTTTGATCTAGGGAATTCTGTTTGCCATCGGTGTGTTGTAACATTTTGTTTATTTTCAACTTTGCCTTACTGATTTTGACCATGTACGGGCTATTTTATTATATTACATAGTTTAGCTGTTCTTGTTTTATTGTCTTTGATTTTTTGGTCTTTATTGTTGACTTTTAGCTGCTATTATTTTTCTATTATTTTTGTGATGCCCATGCCCTGGCCCAGCAATCAAGGAGCCTCAATCCTCGCCGCTAACACCAGAGAGGGCATCTCATATGAAAGGAAAGGATAACAAGTACACACAGTAAAGTGCAATTTCCCTTTAGAGCACACAGAGATCATAGTCAATATGGGACTGGTCGCTCTCCAGGTCCCCAGTAAGACACCCCATTGGCACAGCTATAGGGTCCAGATCTCAGCCTAGCTGGCAAGCTAACCTTCAGTACCCTCTCTGTCCAACCAGTGCTTTGCGTCCCTGCCCAAGTAACTGACACATACACACACACTTTGAGATTAGTATTTATACAACTTCACAGACACTCCTGGGAAAGGCTGACAGATTCTCCAGCTGTGCCCCTATACCCAGACTATACGGTAGTAATTACTGCCACCACCAGCTAATAATTATCAGCTACCCAAAGTCTATTAAAAGGGTGTCCAATTATTACTGTACAATATTAATATCCAATAGTAGTGTACCTTAAGCAATCAAGGCTTATTGGAAGGGCTTAGTACAAGATCACTTATAAGCTTGCAATGTACTCTAGAGCTTAATTTATCTCTACATAAACCAGCCACAGTTGAAAAGGGTTTAAAAATATTTAATAATAAATACTAAAAACGCAAGACAATACTACTACACCACAGTGCCATTCAAGAGTTCAGAGATCACATAGAAACTTAAAGTAATTCAGTAGTACAGTTCTGACATAACAGAAAAACACTTAGTCTAATCTTTTTCTAATTCCTAGCTATTGCTACAAGAAAACATACTTCTAAAATAACTTACTTATATAGAGCAAGGCAGCACTGAGTTGAATAGTCTGACAAAAATGCTTAACATTCTCTGGTTCTCACTGTTTAAATTGAAACTCCAGTTCTGATCAACATTACATATTTTTTTTCACCCTTACTGGAGTTCCCAGGCTACACATTAACTGCATTTACATTATTTTACACTTAGAGCAATAAAGCACATTCCATATGTAAATTCTGGTCATTAACTTTAGCCTTAAAACAATAGGCAGGAAGCCCCCATCCAGCCAGACTAGAGCCGACCTGTAAAACATCAAAGGCAGTGATGGAATAATTTTAATTTCAAAGGACCAACAAAAATTGCTTGACTTAGCTTTCTGTACAGCAGATGGCAATGTTGCCACAGTGTTTTAAGTTCAACATTCACAGTATTTACAAATAATAGAATTATGTATCAAATTCTGTTTGACAATCTAGCAGCCTTCACCCATCTCTACCCAATCTTCACAATTTTTATTATTATAATAATTATTATTATTATTATATAAGGTGCTTAGGGTGCAAGTATTAGTAAATGTGAACTTGAATATCCAGTACAAGGTTTTAACTTATACAACCAATTGTAAAACCGCAAAGATACCCGTTTTCTGTTTGTTTTCTTTCATTCACTCTGCGATCTGATACCTACACTGGAGACCCTACTTGAATGGGCTTCAGAGTTCCTCCAGCATAAAGCCGTTATCTTGGGGAACTTCAACATTGACTGGTTAACCTGTAATGAATTCTCCCACCAACTTTACCAATCTCCATGGATTTTTTCAGCTCATCCAGTCTCCCACTAGAACTGACAAATCAACCAAGCGGCTTCATAGGTTGGTACTAGGCTATCGGCCCCAAGGCCTATGCAAGCCTAGCCATAACAATTCCCTTGAAATTTCTTCCCACAATATTTACTTCTCTGGACCCCTGTCTAGCAGGGCGACTGACATGATCCCCGGGGTGAATTTCCTATCTTCCATCCAATCATCAAGGTTCCTTTTGAAGAGGGCCAATGAGGCACTCTGCTTGACATGTATGGCAGTCTATTCCAGAGTATGGGGAGTCTGTGGGTCAGGAACCTATCCCTCCAGCATGTTTTGTTCATGTGATGATAAGGTTTAGATCCCTGGAGCATGTGGCTCTGAGGGATTGGGATTTCAATGGGCAGTCAATACTTGACTGAATTCTGACAAACACCAACTCTTGTGTCAATCAGCATATCTCCCTGACACCCTGAGTGACAATTTACCTACATTTATAATAAGACAGCGCAGATATCAGAAAAAGCCCATCAATTACCAAACCACCAGAAACAAACTTCAATTTATCTAGCTTTATTAATACTCTCAAAGCCTGTAACTGAACTCCACTCAAGAACCTCAGACTTGATGAAGCTGTTCAATACTTAATCTCTACCTTCTTAGATATCTTAAACTCCCAGACCCCTCCTAGAACCATCAAAATCAAATCTAGCTACACTGCCTAGATGAGCAAGGACACACTAGATCTCTGCTGAAATCCAGAGATAAAGCCTGGGCTCACTGGCACAAAACTAGGTCCCATACAGATAAACGGGCATTTCTTGAATGCCATAACAAGGCAAAAAAATGTATCAAAATAGACAAAACTAGCTACTACCGCAATATACAAACCAGATATCAAAATAACCCCAGGAAATTCTGGTCAGCGATTAACATCATTCTCCTCTCTGGAAAATCAGGTACCCCTCAACCATACCAGATACTTCACTCAACATTGGCAATCATTTCAGCAAATTATTCACTGAATCAGTTCTTGCACTTGCTGACTCTCAAAGCTGTCCACCCTCCAACCAACCACCAAATTTCCATATTAAAAACAATGGCTTTACCTTCCATCCTGTCTCTACTGATGCAATTAAGAAACTAAAACCTATCACCTTAGCCACTGACAAACTCCCAGCTGAATTTTTGAAAATAGCTGCTGATGGCATTGCATACCCTGTATCCATTCTTCCCAACCATTCTGTATCTGAACATCTAGTTCCTGAGATCTGGAAAATATCTCACATTATTCCATTGGAAAATATCTCTCATTATTCCATTCCACAAAGGGGGTAACTCAAGAGTTAACCAACTATTGGTCTACAGCAATACTCTCACATCTGTCCAAAGTACTGGAGAGGTGTATGCACACACAAATTATGGATTACTGCAACACCCACAACCTTCTCAAAAACACTCAACATGGCTTCAGCCCCTACCACAACCCTTATGTCATTCAGTCATACAATGAGCAGCCATTGAAATAATGGCAACTACGTCTCTGCTATCTTTCTTGATCTCTTTAAGGCATTTGATATGGTTAACCACAACAAACTCATTAAATCCCTGTCAGAACTGAATCTTGGCAAAACCTATCATTACCTGGTTTCAAAGTTATTTACAAGTAGACAGCAAGCAGTACAATGGAGGCAAGAACTCGCTCCTTTCTTACCAGTCACAGTGGGTGTTCCCCAAGGCTCCATCGTTGGTCCTTTACTTTTCTCTTTCTTCACTAACAACCTGCATACCTCATTCGTCCGATATGCGGATGGCTCAACACTAATCTGTTCCTCTCCTTCCTTCCAAGAACTGCAGTT
Source organism: Protopterus annectens (assembly GCF_019279795.1). Lineage (NCBI taxonomy): Eukaryota > Metazoa > Chordata > Ceratodontiformes > Protopteridae > Protopterus > Protopterus annectens. Next base: position 1,193,684 of record NC_056733.1, on the reverse strand, counting down.
AAAAGCACAGGCCTTTTTCCTTTCTGTAGAAGAATGGCTTACCATCTGTCAACTAATACTTACCCCACGATAAAAAAAAAACTTCTCGTATTCCAGCCGACTA